>NC_083440.1:27807170-27839139 GCF_020745735.1 Hemiscyllium ocellatum | reverse complement strand
GGGGGGCCCCCTCCCTCGCGAGGGTACTGACCTGTCAGGGTGAGGTCATGGAGCACGATGCTGGAGTGTGGGCGCCTTGCCCTCTGATACACCCTCAGGGCGTCGAGGATCTCCGAGCTCATCGCCAGGCCCGCGTCCAAATCAGACCTCCCCTCAGCCGGGACGCCCCTGCAAGAGTCCGGGGGTGGGGGGAGGGGGAGAACACGGGGTCAGGACACCCCCCTTGCACAATCCCTCGGCAATTGCAGCCCCTCCCCCATCCCCACCAACCGCACCCCTTAATCCTTGAGGGACTGAGTAGATCCCATTCGTCAGGACCCGAATGCAAGAATGCCCAAACTTGGAAGGCCAATTATGTTGTGTTGTCGTCGTTGTGACCCGCGAGCGGTCTGCTGACCCGTGATTGGTTAATCAGCTGCAAGCCAGAGTCCGATTGGTCAGGCCGTTACCCGTGGGGGGGGGCGCAGCAGGGATTTGGCCAACGCCGTAGCCAAGGAACATCGGCGCTACCATCCTCTCCCCCGCCCTCCCCCCCCCCCCCCCCCCCCCCCCCCCCCAGTGGCGCCGCACCTCATCCACGTGTAAAACAATCGCGTGCCGAGGACGTACCCTGCTGGTCCGAGCGCATTCGGGATTGCTTACAAAGTCCTGTCCCCCACCCCTCCCCGTCTCTCCCCACCACCGGCAAGAAACGCATCAAATCCTGAAGGGGGTTTGTCAGAGCTCGCAAGCGCAGGAAAGCAATCATTTACCACCACACGGGGCGAGCAGCAGAACATGGCTCTTCGGCCCGTCGATTCTGCGCCGTCGTTCAACAACCCGACAACCCTCCCCTCTTTTATTTTCCCCCCTTCCTGACCAAAACAATCCCTCTCGGCCTTGACTGACCCCGGCCCCAGAATCCCTCCCCTCGGAGAGAGAGAAGGAATCCCTCCCTGTCTCTAAGACGATTCCCCTCTGGGTCCTAGACTCCCTCCCCCACACACACCAGGGGAGGGAAACAACCCCTCCCCATCTCCCCTCTGTCCAGTCGCCCCTCTTGTACGTTGCAGTAAGGACTCCTCCCATTCTTCCAAGCTCAGGGGCCCTCCCTACTCAAGCTCCTCTCCATCAGGCAGTCCCTCCATCCTCCGGGGATCGGCCGAGTGAACCTTCCCACGGAATGCCCTCACTCTGTCTTCCCCTAGATACGGGAAACTGTTCACCGTGTTCCAGCCGCACTCTGATCACGCCCTGTCTCGTTTTAGCAAAACCTCCCCATTTTTACGCTCCACTCCCTTTGAAGTCAAGACCAGCGTTCCATTTGCCATCCCCCTGCCCCCCGCTGAACTTGAGTGCTCGCTCTTTGCGATTTGTGTAGGTGAGGGCTCTCCAATCCTTCTGGGCTGTAGCTTTCTGCAGTCCTGCACCGTTTAAATAATATTCACCTCCTCTATTCTTCCTGCCAAAGTGCAGAGCCTCCCATTTCCCACATTATGTCACATCTGCCGCGTTTTTTCCTCACTCTCTGACCCCCTGCACGCTCTCGGAGTCACCCTCACTGCGCGTTTTCCCATCTATTTTCCTGCCATCCGTAAAGATTTGCCGTAGAGTTCCAACAAAGCGCTTAGAGGCTACTTGGCCTGTTGAGCCTGCACCCACCCTCCCAAGAGCATCCCACCTCCCTGCTCCCTCCACCTGCACCGTGCCTAACCCACCCTCATCTGCACGTCCCTGGGGCAACTTAGCACGGCCAACCCACCCTAACCTGCTCATAGAGTCACAGAGACGTACAGCACGGAAACAGACCCTTCGGTCCAACCCGTCCATGCCGAACAGATATCACAACCCAATCTAGTCCCACCTGCCAGCACCCGGCCCATATCCCCCCAAACCCTTCCTGTTCATATTCCCATCCAGATGCCTCTTAAATGCTGTAATTGTACCAGCCTCCACCACTTCCTCTGGCAGCTCATTCCATACACGTACCACCCTCTGGGGGAAAAAGTTGCCCCTTAGGTCTCTTTTATATCTTTCCCCTCTCACCCTAAACCTATGCCCCTCTAGTTCTGGACTCCCCCCACCCCAGGGGAAAAGACTTTGTCTATTTATCCTATCCATGCCCCTCATGATTTTATAAACCTCTATAAGGTCACCCCTCAGCCTCCGACGCTCCAGGGAAAACAGCCCCAGCCTGTTCAGCCTCTCCCTGTAGCTCAAACCCTCCAACATGCTTGTAAATCTTTTCTGAACCCTCTCACGACAACATCTTTCCTGTAGGATCTTTGGACTGTGGGAGGAAACCGGAGCACCCGGAGGAAAGCCACGCAGACACGGTGCGGGGAGGGGAAGGGGGTGGGGAATGTGCAAAGTCCACACAGACAGTCGCCCGAGGGCGGGATTGAACCCGGGTCCCTGGCACCGTGAGGCAGTGGTGCTAACCACTGAGCCACCGTGCCGCCCTAATAAATTCACTTTCCTCATCTGAATCATATTGGAAATGATTGTGGTCCCTGTGGCGCTCTGTTAGTTTCTGGTTGCCATCTTGAAAATGGCTCCCACAATGTCAACTTCCTGTCTTTTCTGTTTGTTTGTATTCATTCACAGGATGAGGGCTAGGCCCAGGCTAGGCCCTGCGTTTATTGCCCACCCCTAATTACCCAGAGGGCAGTTTAAGAGTCATCCACATTGCTGTGGATGCTGAGTCACGCGTAGGCCCAGACCAGGTTAGGATGGCAGTTTCCCTCCCTAAAGGACATTAGTGAACCAGATGTGGTTTTCCCGACAATCATCAATGGTTTCCTTAGACTCTTAAATTTCAGATATTTATCGGATTCAACTTCCAGAGTCTGCCGTGGCGGGATTTGAACTCAGGACCCCAGGACGTGATCTGGGGGAACAGACCAGCGATAACACCACCTCCCCTCCTACTACTTAATCAATCCTCTATTAATGCCCCAACACCAAGGGCTGTTATAGAGTCATAGAGATGTACAGCATGGAAACAGACCCTTCGGTCCAACCCCTCCATGCTCACCCAGATATCCCAACCCAATCTAGTCCCACCTGCCAGCACCCGGCCCATATCCCCCCAAACCCTTCCTCTTCATATACCCATCCAGATGACTCTTAAGTGTTGCAATTGTACCAGCCTCCACCACTTCCTCTGGCAGCTTATCTTATTAAGTTGCTTAAGAAAATCCAAATATATGACATCGATTGATTCCCCTTCATCGATCCTCAAAGGATTTCAGTGAATTTGTCAGTTTGAGCTCAAACAAAAAATTGGAGGTGTAGTGGACAGCGAAGAGGGTTCCCTCAGATTACAACAGGATCTGGACCAGATGGGCCAATGGGATGAGAAGTGGCAGATGGAGTTTAATTCAGATAAATGCGAGGTGCTGCATTTTGGGAAAGCAAATCTTAGCAGGACTTATACACTTAATGGTAAGGTCCTAGGGAGTGTTGCTGAACAAAGAGACCTTGGAGTGCAGGTTCATAGCTCCTTGAAAGTGGAGTCGCAGGTAGATAGGATAGTGAAGACAATGTTTGGTATGCTTTCCTTTATTGGTCAGAGTATTGAGTACAGGAGTTGGGAGGTCATGTTGCGGCTGTACAGGACATTGGTTAGGCCACTGTTGGAATATTGGGTGCAATTCTGGTCTCCTTCCTATCGGAAAGATGTTGTGAAACTTGAAAGGGTTCAGAAAAGATTTACAAGGATGTTGCCAGGGTTGGAGGGTCTGAGCTACAGGGAGGGCTGAACAGGCTGGGGCTGTTTTCCCTGGAGCGTCGGAGGCTGAGGGGTGACCTTATAGAGGTTTATAAAATCATGAGGGGCATGGATAGGGTAAATAGACAAAGTCTTTTCCCTGGGGTGGGGAAGTCCAGAACTAGAGGGGCATAGGTTTAGGGTGAGAGGGGAAAGATATAAAAGAGACCTAAGGGGCAACGTTTTCCCCCAGAGGGTGGTACGTGTATGGAATGAGCTGCCAGAGGAAGTGGTGGAGGCTGGTACAATTACAGCATTTAAGAGGCATCTGGATGGGTATATGAATAGGAAGGGTTTGGAGGGATATGGGCCGGGTGCGGACAGGTGGGACTAGATTAGGTTGGGATATCTGGTCGGCATGGACGGGTTGGGCCGAAGGGTCTGTTTCCGTGCTGTACGTCTCTGTGACTCCATGACTCTTAATTGCTCGTACCTCTTGTTGCGGCTACTGTCTTCTCTGAGCAGCCAGGATGCCTCTCCGCTGTGGTAGCCGCTGCTGTTGGGGGCAAGGGAACTGCCCGTGGTTTCTGAAGGTACTGCCAAGGGGCAGAGGCTCATCGAGGGTTCGCGGAGTAGTGTCCGGCTCCCCGAAGCCTGGATGCAGACTCGCTGGGGGTGCCCGGGCCTGGAGGAGGGGCCCAGGAGGGGGGAGCTGCGGCCCGGGCCTCGGTCGCCGACGGCGACGGGGCCTAGCTCGAACAGGCTGCCGCGGCCGGTCCCGGGGGCCGGGGCATCGGGAGGAGGGGGAGCCTGCTGGGGCCCGGCCGGGCGGCTCCCGGGGCCGATGGGACTGATGCCGGGGCTGGGGGGAGGCTGCGACTCGTCAGCGGGGCTGCTGGTGCCCATGGCGAAGTAGCAGGCCCGAGGACGGGCCCTGGCCTGGCCACGGGCCTTGGGTCGCAGCGGGGGCCTGGCATGTACCTGCTGGGCTTGGGGGCAGGGCCCTGGGCAGGGGGGAGTGGGGTTCAGACTGATCTCAGGCTCCGGGCCCACCACAAAGCGTCCGTCCGCACCCCGCTGGATAGACTCCAGGCCGCCCAGGTGGGTCTCGTACTGTGCAGCCTTCCCTCGCCCGGTCTTCCCAGGGGGCACAGTGACACGTTCAAACGTCTCATAAACGGGGCTCTCCAACTTGAGTTTCAACAGGCTGTCCGGGCTATCGGAGCGTCTGTGGTGGGGGAGAACGGCGAGAGAAACAACACTGAGACACGCATTCAGACACACAGCCCTCAACACTGTCCCCATCAAACACTCCCAGGACAGGGACAGCACGGGGTTAGATACAGAGTAAAGCTCCCTCTACACTGTCCCCATCAAACACTCCCAGGACAGGGACAGCACGGGGTTAGATACAGAGTAAAGCTCCCTCTACATTGTCCCCCATCAAACACTCCCAGGACAGGGACAGCACAGGGTTAGATACAGAGTAAAGCTTCCTCTACACTGTTCCCCCATCAAACACTCCCAGGAGAGGGACAGCACAGGGTTAGATACAGAGTAAAGCTCCCTCTACACTGTTCCCCCATCAAACACTCCCAGGAGAGGGACAGCACGGGGTTAGATACAGAGTAAAGCTCCCTCTACACTGTCCCCCATCAAACACTCCCAGGACAGGGACAGCACGGGGTTAGATACAGAGTAAAGCTCCCTCTACACTGTCCCACATCAAACACTCCCAGGCCAGTGACAGCACGGGGTTAGATACAGAGTAAAGCTCCCTCTACACTGTCCCCCATCAAACACTCCCAGGACAGGGACAGCACGGGGTTAGATACAGAGTAAAGCTCCCTCTACACTGTCCCACATCAAACACTTACAGGACTTCGGAGAACTAGGAAGAAGGCTGAAAAGCAGGAATTCCAGGGTGGTTATCTCCGGTTTGCTTCCAGTTCCTCGGGCTGGTGAGGCCAGAAACAGGGAGATAATGGACTTGAACGTGCGGCTGGGGAACTGGTGCAGGAAGCAAGGATTTAAATTTTTGGATCACTGGAGTGTGTTTTGTGGTAAGCATAAATTATATAAGAGAGACAGTTTGCACCTTAATAGGTTAGGGACCAGCATTCTGGCAGGCAGATTTGCTACTGCAACACAGCTACGTTTAAACTAAGTAACGGGGACGGAGGGATGGGGACAAACTGGATGTTTAAGAAGGAAATTGGAGGGAACGTTCGAACAAGGGAAGTCAAGTAAGACAACGGTATCAATGAGGCAGAAAACTCAGAAAGGGATCATGCTGTAAGGCTGAGTGAAATAGGAGTTGATGGGAAGGGTGAGGGCAAATTAAAAATACTATACATGAATGCACGAAGCATTAGAAATAAGATGGATGAGCTTGAGGCTCTTTTGGAAATTGGCAGCTACGATATTGTGGGGATAACTGAGACATGGCTTCAAGTGGACAGGGCCTGGGAAATGAATATTCAAGGCTACACGTACTATCGTAAGGACAGACTGACGGGCAGAGGGGGTGGGGTGGCCCTGTTGGTAAGGGATGATATTCAGTCCCTTGCGCGGGGGAACCCAGAATCATGGGATGTAGGGTCAGTGTGGATAGAGCTGCGAAATACTAAGGGTAAAAAGACCCTCTTGGGAGTTATCTACAGGCCCCCAAACAGTAGTCTGGATGTCGGACATAAGATGAATCAGGAGCTGAAATTGGCCTGTCGCAAAGATGTTACTACAGTTGTTATGGGGGATTTCAACATGCAGGTAGACTGGGAGAATCAGGATGGTATGGACCTCAAGAAAGAGACTTTGTGGAGTGCCTCAGAGATGGATTCTTAGAGCAGCTGGTGCTGGAGCCGACCAGGGAGAAGGCAATTCTGGATCTGGTGTTGTGCGATGAACCAGAATTGGTCAGGGACCTCGAAGTGAAGGAGCCATTGGGAAGTAGTGACCATAATACAATAAGCTTCAATCTGTAATTTGAGAGGGAGAGGGTACAGTCGGAAGCAACAGTACTTCTGTTGAATAAGTGGAACTATGGAGCTATGAGGGAGGAGCTGGCCAAAGTTCCATGGTGCAATACCTGAGCAGGGATGACAGTGGTGGAACAATGGCAGATATTTCTGGGTACAATGCAGAAGATGCAGGATCAGTTCATTCCAAAAAGGAAGAAAGATCCTAGGAGGAGGCATGGGTGGCCGTGGCTGACGAGGGAAGTTAAGAAACATATAAAGTTAAAAGAGAAAAAGTATAATATAGCAAAGATAAGTGGGAAAGCGGAGGACTGGGAAGCTTTTAAAGAACAACAGAGGATTACTGAGAAGGAAATACGCAGAGAAAAAATGAGGTACGAAGGGAAACTGGCCAAAAATATAAAGGAGGATGGTAAAAGCTTTTTTAGGTGTGCGAAAGGCAAAAAAATGGTTAAGACTAAAATTGGGCCCTTGAAGACAGAAACAGGGGAATATATTATGGGGAACAAAGAAATGCCAGAAGAATTAAATGGTTACTTCAGATCTGTGTTCACTGGGGAAGACACAAGCAATCTCCCTGAGGTAACAGTGGCTGAAGGACCTGAACTGAAGGGAATTTATATTTGCCAGGAATTGGTGTTGGAGAGACTGTTAGGTCTGAAGGTTGATAAGTCCCCGGGGCCTGATGGTCTACATCCCAGGGTATTGAAGGAGGTGGCTCGGGAAATCGTGGATGTGATGGTGATTATTTTCCAGATTTCGATAGATTCGGGATCAGTTCCTGCGGATTGGAGGGTGGCTAATGTTGTACCACTTTTTAAGAAAGGTGGTAGAGAGAAAGCAGGAAATTATAGACCAGTTAGTCTGACCTCAGTGGTGGGAAAGATGCTGGAGTCTATTATAAAGGATGAAATTACGACACATCTGGATAGTAGTAACAGGATAGGACAGAGTCAGCATGGATTTATGAAGGGGAAATCATGCTTGACTAATCTTCTGGGATTTTTTGAGGATGTAACTCTGAAGATGGACAAGGGAGATCCAATAGATGTAGTGTACCTGGGCTTTCAGAAAGCTTTTGATAAAGTCCCACATAGGAGGTTAGTGAGTAAACTTAGGGTGCATGGTATTGGGGGTAAAGTACTAACTTGGATTGAAAGTTGGTTGGCTGATAGGAAACAAAGAGTAGTGATAAATGGCTCCATTTTGGAATGGCAGGCAGTGACCAGTGGGGTACCGCAGGGATCAGTACTGGGACCGCAGCTTTTCACAATATATATTAATGATATAGAAGATGGTATTAGTAATAACATTAGCAAATTTGCTGATGATACTAAGCTGATACTAAGTGGCAGAGTGAATTGTGAGGAGGATGTTAGGAGATTACAGGGTGACCTGGACAGGTTAGGTGAGTGGTCAGATGCATGGCAGATGCAGTTTAATGTGGATAAATGTATGGTTATCCACTTTGGTGGCAAGAACAGGAAGGCAGATTACTACCTCAATGGAATTAATTTAGGTAAAGGGGCAGTACAGAGAGAGCTGGGTGTTCTTGTACACCAGCCAATGAAGGTAAGCATGCAGGTACAGCAGGTAGTGAAGAAGGCTAATAGCATGCTGGCCTTCATAACAAGAGGGATTGAATATAGAAGCAAAGAGGTGCTTCTGCAGCTGTACAGGGCCCTGGTGAGACCACACCTGGAGTACTGTGTGCAGTTCTGGTCTCCAAATTTGAGGAAAGACATTCTGGCTATTGAGGGAGTGCAGCGTAGGTTCACGAGGTCAATTCCTGGAATGGCTGGATTACCTTACCCTGAAAGACTGGAGCGACTGGGCTTGTATACCCTTGAGTTTAGAAGACTGAAGGGGATCTGATTGAGACATATAAGATTATTAAAGGATTGGACACTCTGGAGGCAGGAAACATGTTTCCGCTGATGGGTGAGTCCGAACTAGAGGACACAGCTTAAAAATACGGGGTAGACCATTTAGGACAGAGATGAGGAGAAACTTCTTCACCCAGAGAGTGGTGGCTGTGTGGAATGCTCTGCCCCAGAGGGCAGTGGAGGCCCAGTCTCTGGATTCATTTAAGAAAGAGTTGGATAGAGCTCTCAAGGATAGTGGGATCAAGGGTTATGGAGATAAGGCAGGAACAGGATACTGAGTAAGGATGATCAGCCATGATCATATTGAATGGTGGTTCAGGCTCGAAGGGCAGAATGGCCTACTCCTGTACCTATTGTCTATTGTCTATTGACAGGGACAGAACAGGGTTAGATACAGAGTAAAGCTTCCTCTACACTGTACCCATCAAACACTCCCAGGGACAGGGACGGCACAGGGTTAGATACAGAGTTAAGCTCCCTCTACACTGTCCCCCATCAAACACTCCCAGGACAGGGACAGCACGGGGTTAGATACAGAGTAAAGCTTCCTCTACACTGTCCCCATCAAACCCTCCCAGGACAGGGACAGCACGGGGTTAGATGGGGATTTGCCAATGAACTTACTCGATATTTGGAGTCTTCTGATAGTGACTGAAAACAATGGGCACATCTGTAAAAAAATACAAAGTAGTTTTAATGTGAATTGCTGTGTTCCAGCTTGCGATCATACATCAAAATAAATACTGAGAAAGTAAGAACCTGAGAGAGACACCAGTCAGTGTACAGATATCTCCCTGAGAGAGAGGGGACTGAGAGACACCAGTCAGTGTACAGATATCTCCCTGAGAGAGAGAGAGGGACTGAGAGACACCAGTCAGTGTACAGATATCTCCCTGAGAGAGAGAGAGGGACTGAGAGACACCAGTCAGTGTACAGATATCTCCCTGAGAGGGAGAGGGGACTGAGAGACCCCAGTCAGTGTACAGATGTCTCCCTGAGAGAGAGGGGACTGAGAGACACCAGTCAGTGTACAGATATCTCCCTGAGAGAGAGGCAGGGACTGAGGGACACCAGTCAGTGTACAGATATCTCCCTGAGAGAGAGGGGACTGAGAGATGCCAGTCAGTGTACAGATATCTCCCTGAGAGAGAGGGGACTGAGAGACACCAGTCAGTGTACAGATATCTCCCTGAGAGGGAGGGGACTGAGAGACACCAGTCAGTGTACAGATGTCTCCCTGAGAGAGAGGGGACTGAGAGACACCAGTCAGTGTACAGATATCTCCCTGAGAGAGAGGCAGGGACTGAGGGACACCAGTCAGTGTACAGATATCTCCCTGAGAGAGAGGGGACTGAGAGATGCCAGTCAGTGTACAGATATCTCCCTGAGAGTGAGAGGGACTGAGAGACACCAGTCAGTGTACAGATATCTCCCTGAATGAATCTGACTGAGGTATGTAGGAATACAGAAGGAGGCCATTCGGCCCTTTGGCTTGTTCCACCATTCTAGCTCACAGCTGTTCATCTCCTCATTGCTGTTCCCTTCCCCCCCAAACCCCAAATATATCTCTGCACCCGTCCAGCATTTCGAATCCCCAGAAACCAAGTGCTCCCCACCCCTGAGCGATAACTGACCACCCGGAATTCTCTGGGGGTTGGAGGAGGAGGGGTGAGAACTCCAGAGCGTTCCGATTGAAGAAGTTCCTCCCCATCTCCGTTAGAAACGGCCTGCCCACCTCATCCTCGCGACGTGGGCGGGGTAAAGGTCCCTACTCCAGCTCTTCCACACTTCCCCTGGGAGGATGTGTTTGGAGGGAGTGGCTACAGGCCCAATCTCCCTCACTCTCTCCCGACAGGATGATCCCAGGGGTTAATCCGGTGACCCCCCACCTCTCTCCGCTGCACTCCTTCTATTCGCTCCCATGTTTGGTGAGGAGACCAGAACTGTCCTCGGTAAGTATTTGAGACATAACTGATAGTCAGAGGGTTAGATCGGGTGGACAGGGAGAGTCATTTTCCTCAGATGGTGATGGCTAGCACGAGGGGACACAGCTTTAGATTGCGGGGGTGATAGATACAGGACAGATGTCAGAGGTAGTGTCTTTACTCAGAGAGTAGGAGGGGGGTGGAACGCACTGCCTGCAACGGGAGTAGACTCGCCAACTTTCAGGGCATTTAAATGGGCATTGGATAGGCAGATGGACGAGAGTGGAATGGTGTAGGTTAGATGGGCTTCAGGTTGGTTCCACAGGTCAGCACAACATCGAGGGGCTGAAGGGCCTGTACTGCGCCGGAATGTTCTAAATCCTAGTTGTAGCGAGTGTAACAGGACACCTTCGCAACTGGGCCCCTTGTGACAGAGAGACTGAGGTCCCCTTCCAATCACTGACCCGCCCCAGCACGCTCACTCTCGGTTACCCAGGGACATGGACGCTCCCACTGCACCAACTTCTGAACGCGCACTTCCGGACCTCTCTCTCTCTCTCTCTCTCTCTCCGTCTCAGAAACAATCTGAAGCTCTGCCCTTTCCTTCCCAAAGCGAGTAGCCTTCGCACTCACCCTCCAGGTGCGTCGACCGTCGTTCGCCACAGAATTCTGACGGCCAACAGGGTTGCCCCAGAGCACTGTGGGATACCGAGCAACAGGCCCGAGGATCGGCACAAGGTGGGGGGGACATTAACTTCCGACGAGTGAGCGGTCTTGGGAAGACAAGGCAGCGCACAGTTCGTGGGGAGCGTTGTTGAGAGAGAGAGAGAGAGAGAGAGTCGGAGGGTTGAGGTGCACGATTGCTGGCAGGTTGTATCGCAGGTGGGTGGGATGGTGAAGACAGAGATTGGTAAGCCTGCCGTCATGGGTCACAGCATTCAGTTCAGGAGGTGAGAGGTCATGTGAGCGCTGGACAAGGCAATGGTAAGGCTCCCTTTGTTGTGTTGAGCACAGGGCTGGTAGCCCTTCCTGTGGGGAAGATGGTACTCAACTGGAAATGGTGCCAAAAAGACTTAGATTTGATTCACTTCAGCCTGGAAACAGGCCCTTCGGCCCAGCAGGTCCATGCCAACCCTGTAAACTGTAACCCACCGAGACACCTATCCCTCTGACTAATGCACCTAGGAAATTTAGCATGGCCAATCCACCCCAACTTGCACATCCCTGAACACTATGGGGTAATTTACCATGGCCAATCCACCCTAACCTACACATCCCTGAGCAATATGGGGTAATTTAGCATGGCCAATCCACCCAAACCTACACATCCCTGAACACTATGGGTAATTTAGCATGGCCAATCCACCCTAACCTACACATCCCTGAGCACTATGGGGTAATTTAGCATGGCCAATCCACCCTAACCTACACATCCCTGAGCACTATGGGGTAATTTAGCATGGCCAATCCACCCTAACCTGCACATCCCTGAGCACTATGGGTAATTGAGCATGGCCAATCCACCCTAACCTGCACATCCCTGAGCACTATGGGTAATTGAGCATGGCCAATCCACCCTAACCTGCACATCCCTGAGCACTATGGGTAATTGAGCATGGCCAATCCACCCTAACCTACACAGCTTTGGTTTGTGGGAGGAACGTGGAGCCCCCAGAGTAAACCCACGCAGACACGGGGATAATGTGCGATGGTTTTACCAGGACTGATGGGCTTGAGCTGTAATGAGAGGCTGGATAGGCTGGGGCTGTTATCCTGGGGGCTGAGGGATGGTTTTAGAAGGATTTACAATATCATGTCGAGGCATGGATAGGGTGAACAGCCAAGGTCTTTGTTCCCAGGGTCGGGGAATCCAGAACTGGCGGGCATAGGTTTCAAGCATGAAGGTGTAGGGCCGAAGGGCCTGTTTCTGTGCTGTATAACGTTATGACCATAAGAGCAGATAAGAGGCTGGGAGAGAGGGTACGTTGACTCGTTTGTCAGAGTGAACGCCAATGGACAATCGTTAAGAATGTCCCCTTTTGGCAATGTTCAGAGCCTGGCATTTGTGTGGCACAGCTGTTCCCTGCCACTTGTCAGCACAAGCCTGGGTATTGTCCAGATCTTGTCGCATTTGGGCTGCTTCAGTATCTGAGGAATCGCCGTACACTGCGCAATTATCAGGGAACATCCCCACTTCGGGCCTTATCTTGGAGGGAAGGTCATTGATGAAGGCGCTGAAGGTGGTTGGGGCCTGGGACACTAATCTGAGGGACTCCTGTAGGGATGCATTATGGAAAAGCATATCAGAGCAGGACTTATACACTTAATGGTAAGGTCCTAGGGAGTGTTGCTGAACAAAGAGACCTTGGAGTGCAGGTTCATAGCTCCTTGAAGGTGGAGTCGCAGGTAGATAGGATAGTGAAGGCAGCGTTTGGTATGCTTTCCTTTATTGGTCAGAGTATTGAGTACAGGAGTTGGGAGGTCATGTTGCGGCTGTACAGGACATTGGTTAGGCCACTGTTGGAATATTGGGTGCAATTCTGGTCTCCTTCCTATTGGAAAGATGTTGTGAAATGTGAAAGGGTTCAGAAAAGATTTACAAGGATGTTGCCAGGGTTGGAGGGTCTGAGCTACAGGGAGAGGCTGAACAGGCTGGGGCTGTTTTCCCTGGAGCGTCGGAGGCTGAGGGGTGACCTTATAGAGGTTTATAAAATCATGAGGGGCATGGATAGGGTAAATAGGCAAAGTCTTTTCCCCTGGGGTGGGGGAGTCCAGAACTAGAGGGCATAGGTTTAGGGTGAGAGGGGAAAGATATAAAAGAGACCTAAGGGGCAACGTTTTCCCCCAGAGGGTGGTACGTGTATGGAATGAGCTGCCAGAGGAAGTGGTGGAGGCTGGTACAATTACAGCATTTAAGAGGCATCTGGATGGGGATATGAATAGGAAGGGTTTGGGGGGATATGGGCCGGGTGCTGGCAGGTGGGACTAGATTGGGTTGGGATATCTGGTCGGCCTGGACGAGATGGGCTGAAGGGTCTGTTTCCGTGCTGGACATCTCTATGTAGCTGAGATGATTGACCCTCCAACAACCACAACCATCTTGCCCTGTGCCAGGTCTGACCCCAACCAGCATAGGGTTTGCCCCCCCCACCCCCCTTGATACCCATTGATTCCAGTCTTGCCAGGGCTCCGTGATGCCACACTCGGTCGAAGGCAGCCTTGATGCCCAGGGTTGAGTTTGCTTTCTCAGTTCCCCAACCCCACCCACCCCTCCCCACCCCGTACCCCCTTCCCCCCCCACCCCTCCCCACCCCGTACCCCCTTCCCCACCACCCACACCCCCCCACGCCCCCCCCCCCCCCACAGTTTCTCACTTTGCAGCCGGCTCTCTCTCCTCATCCTCATGATGTGCGAGACCAGGATGCTGATGATCAAGGCTGTTGTGAGGAAGCAGACCCCAGCGATGATGCCAGCCCGGACAGAGTGGGTGAAGGGCTCCCACACTGTCTCCCCCGAGGGATAGCTCGACATTCCTGGGGGAGGGGACCCGGAAAACGGAGCATATTACAACCCGGCCTGAGATTATCAAACTGAAAACCTTCCTCGTAGTGACTGAGTCTCCCCGTGTACACACACTCTCACACACTCTCACTCACATACACACTTGCTCTCTCACACACACTCTCTCATGCACACACAGATCTCTCACACACACACGCTCACATACACACACACACCCTCTCTCTCACATGCACATTCACACACACAACCTCACTCACTCATACGCACTCACACTCTCCCACACACACTCACTCATACTCACACACACTCACTCACACACACATACACACTTACACTCTCTCACACACATACACACTCACTCTCTCATACACTCTCTCTCACACGCACACTCACACAAATCCTCGCTCACACACACACACACACACACTTGCTCTCATATATGCACTCACACACACTCTCACACACACAAACACCCTCACACACACACACATACAAACACTCGCACGCACACACACACAGACGCACTCTCACTCACACACACCCTCGCTCTCACACAAACTCCCCCACACCAACACTCATGCGTGCACCCACACACACACTCGCACACACAGAGACACTCACGCATAGAGACACACACACACACACACACACACACACAGACACTCACACTCACACATACACTCACACAGACACACTCACACGCGCAGAGACACACACACACTCCTACTCTCTCTCTCACACACAGGCGCATAGACACACACACACACACACACCCCACACCACACACACACACACACCCCACACCACACACACACACACACACACACACACACACCCCACACACACACACACACACACACACACACACACACACTTACCTGAGGTTGAGACATTAACAATATCACTCGGCTCACTGACCAGCTCCCCGCTCCGTGAAACCATCCGGAACTGATAGGAAACATCCTAACGGAACAGAGACCGGACTCAGAGTTAGTGATGAGCTAAGTGAGAGAATTACCCTCTCCCTCTTCCCTCAATTTCCTCATCTCCCACCCTCATTCTTTCTATCTCTCGTTCGATCACTATGCCAGCCTTCCTGAACTTATATCCATCTCTCTGCCCTCCCCCCATCTCTCACTATCACCCTCTCTCCCACCATCCCCCCTTCACTCTCTCCCCCTCCCCATCTCTCACTATCACCCTCTCTCCCACCATCCCCCTTCACTCTCTCTCCCCCCCATCTCTCACTATCACCCTCTCCCCCACCATCCCCCTTCACTCTCTGTCCCTCCCCATCTCTCACTATCACCCTCTCCCCCACCATCCCCCCTTCACTCTCTGTCCCCCCCATCTCTCACTATCACCCTCTCTCCCACCATCCCCCCTTCACTCTCTGTCCCCTCCCCCATCTCTCACTATCACCCTCTCTCCCACCATCCCCCCTTCACTCTCTGTCCCCCCCATCTCTCACTATCACCCTCTCTCCCACCATCCCCCCTTCACTCTCTGTCCCCTCCCCCATCTCTCACTATCACCCTCTCTCCCACCATCCCCCTTCACTCTCTGTCCCCTCCCCCATCTCTCACTATCACCCTCTCTCCCACCATCCCCCTTCACTCTCTGTCCCTCCCCCCATCTCTCACTATCACCCTCTCTCCCACCATCCCCCTTCACTCTCTGTCCCCTCCCCCATCTCTCACTATCACCCTCTCTCCCACCATCCCCCTTCACTCTCTGTCCCCTCCCCCATCTCTCACTATCACCCTCTCCCCCCACCATCCCCCCTTCACTCTCTGTCCCTCCCCCCATCTCTCACTATCACCCTCTCCCCCACCATCCCCCTTCACTCTCTGTCCCCCCCATCTCTCACTATCACTCTCTCTCCCACCATCCCCCCTTCACTCTCTGTCCCTCCCCATCTCTCACTATCACTCTCTCTCCCACCATCCCCCCTTCACTCTCTGTCCCTCCCCCCATCTCTCACTATCACCCTCTCTCCCACCATCCCCCCTTCACTCTCTGTCCCTCCCCCCATCTCTCACTATCACCCTCTCCCCCACCATCCCCCTTCACTCTCTGTCCCCCCCATCTCTCACTATCACTCTCTCTCCCACCATCCCCCCTTCACTCTCTGTCCCTCCCCCATCTCTCACTATCACCCTCTCTCCCACCATCCCCCCTTCACTCTCTGTCCCCCCCATCTCTCACTATCACTCTCTCTCCCACCATCCCCCCTTCACTCTCTGTCCCCCTCCCCATCTCTCACTATCACCCTCTCTCCCACCATCCCCCCTTCACTCTCTGTCCTCCCCATCTCTCACTATCACCCTCTCCCCCACCATCCCCCCTTCACTCTCTGTCCCCCTCCCCCATCTCTCACTATCACTCTCTCTCCCACCATCCCCCTTCACTCTCTGTCCCCCTCCCCATCTCTCACTATCACCCTCTCTCCCACCATCCCCCCTTCACTCTCTGTCCCCCCATCTCTCACTATCACCCTCTCTCCCACCATCCCCCCTTCACTCTCTGTCCCCCTCCCCATCTCTCACTATCACCCTCTCCCCCACCATCCCCCCTTCACTCTCTGTCCTCCCCATCTCTCACTATCACCCTCTCCCCCACCATCCCCCCTTCACTCTCTGTCCCTCCCCCATCTCTCACTATCACCCTCTCTCCCACCATCCCCCCTTCACTCTCTGTCCCCCCCATCTCTCACTATCACTCTCTCTCCCACCATCCCCCCTTCACTCTCTGTCCCCCTCCCCATCTCTCACTATCACCCTCTCTCCCACCATCCCCCCTTCACTCTCTGTCCTCCCCATCTCTCACTATCACCCTCTCCCCCACCATCCCCCCTTCACTCTCTGTCCCCCTCCCCCATCTCTCACTATCACTCTCTCTCCCACCATCCCCCTTCACTCTCTGTCCCCCTCCCCATCTCTCACTATCACCCTCTCCCCCACCATCCCCCCTTCACTCTCTGTCCTCCCCATCTCTCACTATCACCCTCTCTCCCACCATCCCCCCTTCACTCTCTGTCCCTCCCCATCTCTCACTATCACCCTCTCTCCCACCATCCCCCCTTCACTCTCTGTCCCCCTCCCCATCTCTCACTATCACCCTCTCTCCCACCATCCCCCCTTCACTCTCTGTCCCCCTCCCCATCTCTCACTATCACCCTCTCTCCCACCATCCCCCCTTCACTCTCTGTCCCCCTCCCCATCTCTCACTATCACTCTCTCTCCCACCATCCCCCCTTCACTCTCTGTCCCTCCCCCCATCTCTCACTATCACTCTCTCTCCCACCATCCCCCTTCACTCTCTGTCCCTCCCCCCATCTCTCACTATCACCCTCTCCCCCACCATCCCCCCTTCACTCTCTCCCCCTCCTCCATCTCTCACTATCACTCTCTCTCCCACCATCCCCCCTTCACTCTCTGTCCCTCCCCCCATCTCTCACTATCACCCTCCCTCCCACCATCCCCCCTTCACTCTCTGTCCCTCCCCCCATCTCTCACTATCACTCTCTCTCCCACCATCCCCCCTTCACTCTCTGTCCCTCCTCCATCTCTCACTATCACCCTCTCTCCCACCATCCCCCCTTCACTCTCTCCCCTCCCCATCTCTCACTATCACCCTCTCCCCCACCATCCCCCTTCACTCTCTGTCCCCCTCCCCATCTCTCACTATCACCCTCTCCCCCACCATCCCCCCTTCACTCTCTGTCCCTCCCCATCTCTCACTATCACTCTCTCTCCCACCATCCCCCCTTCACTCTCTGTCCCTCCCCCCATCTCTCACTATCACCCTCTCCCCCACCATCCCCCCTTCACTCTCTCCCCCTCCCCCATCTCTCACTATCACCCTCTCTCCCACCATCCCCCTTCACTCTCTGTCCCTCCCCCATCTCTCACTATCACTCTCTCCCACATCCCCCCTTCACTCTCTCCCCCTCCCCCATCTCTCACTATCACTCTCTCTCCCACCATCCCCTCTTCACTCTCTGTCCCTCCCCCATCTCTCACTATCACCCTCTCTCCCACCATCCCCCCTTCACTCTCTGTCCCCTCCCCCATCTCTCACAATCACCCTCTCTCCCACCATCCCCCTTCACTCTCTGTCCCTCCCCCCATCTCTCACTATCACCCTCTCCCCCACCATCCCCCCTTCACTCTCTGTCCCTCCCCCCATCTCTCACTATCACCCTCTCCCCCACCATCCCCCCTTCACTCTCTGTCCCCTCCCCATCTCTCACTATCACCCTCTCTCCCACCATCCCCCTTCACTCTCTGTCCCCTCCCCATCTCTCACTATCACCCTCTCTCCCACCATCCCCCCTTCACTCTCTGTCCCCTCCCCATCTCTCACTATCACCCTCTCTCCCACCATCCCCCTTCACTCTCTGTCCCTCCCCCCATCTCTCACTATCACTCTCTCTCCCACCATCCCCCTTCACTCTCTGTCCCCCTCCCCATCTCTCACTATCACCCTCTCTCCCACCATCCCCCTTCACTCTCTGTCCCCCTCCCCCATCTCTCACTATCACTCTCTCTCCCACCATCCCCCCTTCACTCTCTGTCCCCCTCCCCATCTCTCACTATCACCCTCTCTCCCACCATCCCCCTTCACTCTCTGTCCCCCTCCCCATCTCTCACTATCACCCTCTCCCCCACCATCCCCCCTTCACTCTCTGTCCTCCCCATCTCTCACTATCACCCTCTCCCCCACCATCCCCCCTTCACTCTCTGTCCCTCCCCATCTCTCACTATCACCCTCTCTCCCACCATCCCCCCTTCACTCTCTGTCCCCCTCCCCCATCTCTCACTATCACTCTCTCTCCCACCATCCCCCTTCACTCTCTGTCCCCCTCCCCCATCTCTCACTATCACTCTCTCTCCCACCATCCCCCCTTCACTCTCTGTCCCTCCCCCATCTCTCACTATCACCCTCTCCCCCACCATCCCCCCTTCACTCTCTGTCCCTCCCCCCATCTCTCACTATCACCCTCTCTCCCACCACCCCCTTCACTCTCTGTCCCCTCCCCATCTCTCACTATCACCCTCTCCCCCACCATCCCCCCTTCACTCTCTGTCCTCCCCATCTCTCACTATCACCCTCTCCCCCACCATCCCCCCTTCACTCTCTGTCCCTCCCCCATCTCTCACTATCACCCTCTCTCCCACCATCCCCCCTTCACTCTCTGTCCCCCTCCCCCATCTCTCACTATCACCCTCTCTCCCACCATCCCCCCTTCACTCTCTGTCCCCCCCATCTCTCTCTCTCTCACCTCTCCCTCAATCTCTCTCCTTCCTTAACTCTATCCCTCCATCTCTCTCTCACCTCTCCCTCAATCTCTCTCCTTCCTTAACTCTATCCCTCCATCTCTCTCTCTCACCTCTCCCTCAATCTCTCTCCTTCCTTAACTCTATCCCTCCATCTCTCTCTCTCTCACTTCTCCCTCAATCTCTCTCCTTCCTTAACTCTATCCCTCCATCTCTCTCTCTCTCACCTCTCCCTCAATCTCTCTCCTTCCTTAACTCTATCCCTCCATCTCTCTCTCTCTCACCTCTCCCTCAATCTCTCTCCTTCCTTAACTCTATCCCTCCATCTCTCTCTCACCTCTCCCTCAATCTCTCTCCTTCCTTAACTCTATCCCTCCATCTCTCTCTCTCTCACCTCTCCCTCAATCTCTCTCCTTCCTTAACTCTATCCCTCCATCTCTCTCTCTCTCACCTCTCCCTCAATCTCTCTCCTTCCTTAACTCTATCCCTCCATCTCTCTCTCACCTCTCCCTCAATCTCTCTCCTTCCTTAACTCTATCCCTCCATCTCTCTCTCTCTCACCTCTCCCTCAATCTCTCTCCTTCCTTAACTCTATCCCTCCATCTCTCTCTCACCTCTCCCTCAATCTCTCTCCTTCCTTAACTCTATCCCTCCATCTCTCTCTCACCTCTCCCTCAATCTCTCTCCTTCCTTAACTCTATCCCTCCATCTCTCTCTCTCTCACTTCTCCCTCAATCTCTCTCCTTCCTTAACTCTATCCCTCCATCTCTCTCTCTCTCACCTCTCCCTCAATCTCTCTCCTTCCTTAACTCTATCCCTCCCTCTCTCTCTCTCACCTCTCCCTCAATCTCTCTCCTTCCTTAACTCTATCCCTCCCTCTCTCTCTCACCTCTCCCTCAATCTCTCTCCTTCCTTAACTCTATCCCTCCCTCTCTCTCTCTCTACTCTCCACACCCCGTCTTTCTCTTTCTCCACAGCCCCCTCTCTTGCTCTCTCTCTACTCTCCACACGCCTCCTCTCTCTCTCTCTTTCTACTCTCCACACTCCCCCCTCTCTCTCTCTCTATACTCCCCACACCCCCATCTCTCTCTCTCTATACTCCCCACACCCCCATCTCTCTCTCTACTCTCCACACCCCTCTCTCTCTCTCTATACTCCCCACACCCCCATCTCTCTCTACTCTCCACAACCCCCCTCTCTTTCTCTCTCTCTACCTTCCACACCCCTCTCTCTCTCTACTCTCTATTCTCTACATGCCCTCCCTTTCTCTCTCTACTCTCCACACTCTCTCTCTCTCCTCTCCACCCCCACTCTCTCTACTCTCCACAGCCCCCCCTCTCTACACTCCACACACTCTCTCTCTACTCTCCACACCCCCCTCGTTCTCTCTCTATTCTCCACACCCCCCCTCTCTCTCTCCTCTCCACCCCCCCCCCTCTCTCTACTCTCCACAAACCCCCCCTCCACACCACCCCCTCTCTCTCTCTCTACTCTCCACACCCCCCCCTCTCTACACTCCACACACTCTCTCTCTACTCTCCACAACCCCCCTCTCTCTTTCTCTTTCACTCTCTGTGCAATTAAATCTCTCTGCCTCTCTTACTCTTTACCTCTGTCCCTTACACTCTCTCTATCTGTCTCAGTTTCTCTTATTAGTCACATTGTCTCATTCTCTTACTCTCTTTCTCTGTGTAACTCATTCTCTCTATCTCTCTCTCTCTCTCTTTCACTAAGAATTTCTTTCTCTGTCTTTCTCCTTCCTTAAATTTCGTTCTCTCTCTCTTTCCTTTGAGTTTCTCTCTCTCTCCTTCTTTAAGTTTGTTTCACTCTCTCCCTCCCTTTTTCCTTAAGAGTTTCTTTCACTCTCTCTCTCTCTTTCTTCAAGAGTTTTTCTCTCTCTCTTTCTCTCGCTCTTTCCTAAAGAGTTTATTTTCTCTCTCTCTCTCTTTCCTTAAGAATTAATTTCTCTCTCTTTCTCTCTCCCTTTCTGGAACAGTTTCTTTTCTCTCTCTTTCTCCAAGACTTTTTCTCTCTCACTCTCTCTCTCTCTCTTTCCCTCAGTTACTTTTCTCTCTGTCTTTCCTCAAGAATTTCTCTCTCTTTATTGAAGAGTATCTTTTTCTCTCTCATCCCTTTCTCCCTCTTTTCAAGCCTCTCTTTCCTTCTTCCTTCTCTGTCCCCTCCCCACCCCCTCCCACTCTTGCCCTCGTGGTTCCCCCCCCCCCACAATGCCAGCCCACGGACCCTTTGACCTCTGACCTTGACGAGTCCGGTCAGCAGGAGCCGGTCCTGCTGGGCTGGGATCGCACTGTGCAGCACCCCCCAGGCCCCTGGGACCCCCCGGAACTCCAGCACGTAGGCCAGGGGGAGGCGGGAGGGGGGCGGGGGTGGGGCCCAGCGGAGCACGATCCCCCCCGATGTCCGATTGGCCGCCAGGTCGCTGGGGGGCAGCAGGGGACGGGCCCCCTCGCTCGGTGCCGGGGGTCGCCGGGGGCTCGCCGTCGCCGTGGGAACACCTGGGGAGAAGGAAACGGTGAGAAAGTTAGACGTCGGGCGGGGAACACGGGCTCAAGATGTGACCCTTCGGCCCTCTAAGAGCCCTGCTCTCCCTTTCGAAAACAACATTTTTAACCGCAACTCTACCCCCAACCGAACCCGATCCCAGTGACCTTTCACCCCCTGGGTCATCGAGCTCTTCCTTGCGAGAATTGTCCAAGGATTCCGCTCCCGCTGGATTTTCAGGAAGGGGTTTCCAAAATGTTCATGACCCTCCGACAGAAACACGTTACCCGCCCACCACCAGCGCCTCCCTCATCTTTGTTGCCCCCACCTTGTTCCAGATCCTTCCCTGAGGTGTGACATCCTTTGAACGTTCCTCAGTCCAGTCACCCCACCCCACTTCCAAATCAGAGAGTCCCCGACAGTGTGGAAACAGGCCCTTTGACCCTCCAAAGAGTAACCAATCCAGACCCATTTCCCTCTGACTAACGCAACTTACACTATGGGTAATTTAGCATGGCCAATCCACCCTAACCTGCACATCCCTGAACACTATGGGTAATTTAGCATGGCCAATCCACCCTAACCTACACATCCCTGAACACTATGGGGTAATTTAGCATGGCCAATCCACCCTGACCTACACATCCCTGAACACTATGGGTAATTTAGCATGGCCAATCCACCCTAACCTGCACATCCCTGAACACTATGGGTAATTTAGCATGGCCAATCCACCCTAACCTACACATCCCTGAACACTATGGGGTAATTTAGCATGGCCAATCCACCCTGACCTACACATCCCTGAACACTATGGGTAATTTAGCATGGCCAATCCACCCTAACCTACACATCCCTGAACACTATGGGTAATTTAGCATGGCCAATCCACCCTAACCTGCACATCCCTGAACACTATGGGTAATTTAGCATGGCCAATCCACCCTAACCTGCACATCCCTGACCACTATGGTGGATTGGCTATGCTAAATTACCCATAGTGCTCAGGGATGTGTAGGTTAGGGAGGATTGGCCATGCTAAATTACCCATAGTGCTCAGGGATGTGTAGGTTAGGGTGGATTGGCCATGCTAAATTACCCCATAGTGCTCAGGGATGTGCAGGTTAGGGTGGATTGGCCATGCTAAATTACCCATAGTGCTCAGGGATGTGTAGGTTAGGGTGGATTGGCCATGCTAAATTACCCCATAGTGTTAGGTGAAGGGGAATGGATCTGGGCAGGTTGCTCTCCTGTGGGGTCGGTGTGAACCTGTTGGGTTGAAGGTCCTGTTTCCACACTGTCGGCAATCTCATCTAATCTCACCATTTACACTGACAACAGGAGTGGGACCAGCAGCACTCCCTGTGCAACACAAATCTTCGTCGAAAGGAGAGGAGCGTGCAGAGTTTGTGCAGCGCGCTGCTCACGCTGTCGCAGTGAAACATCCTTGACGTTCGATTTCACGCCCCGTTTACAATCCAACAATATTCCCTCCGCCTTCCCAGCCACTTGCTGCAGCTCCGTACTAACTTTACAGAGATCCACAAACAAGTGTTCCGAGACCCCTCCCCTCTGTACCTCAGGAGGTCAGCAATCAGCAATCTCTCGGTCGCCTCTATCCCTGATGAAGGCCTTTTGCCTGAAACGTCGACTCCCCTGCTCCCTCGAACGCTGCCTGCCCTGCTGTGCTTTTCCAGCACCCGCTCTGATCTTACTCAGCAAACTCTCTCCATTTCAGTGGAGTGCCCCAGCTCTGTCCTTGTGCTAAACTGCGCCTGATTCCCACCTTCCAACGCTCTACCCCGTCTGCCAAATGTTTGTCCCCTCGCGTAACCCGCCCCGATTGCATTGCTCGGGCCTCACGGTTCCCCCAGCCCTGTATAACTTAGAGAGGTCACTGCCAGGGAGGTCGGGTCACCATGAGACACGGTGCTGGCACTCACAGAGGGTATGGGTGTTGATGATCTGAGTGAAGGGCCCGCTCCCGCGATCGCTCTGGGCTAGGACACTGAACTGATAGCTGGTGTTAGGCCACAGATGATCCACACTCAAGCGATGGTCTCCGTCTGGGACCATGCGGATAATCCAGTCTTGGGGCCCATGGGACATCTGCCTGAACCTGAGAGAGAGAGAGAGAGAGAGAGTCACACACTGTGACCTCCATCGCCGGGGTGGCGGAGGGGTGGGAGGTGAGTGGTCAGAAGCACACACAGTGACCTCCACCACCAGGGGGTGAAAGGTCAGTATAAACTCTGTAACCCCCCCCATAATGTAAAGGGATGAAAGGTCAACATCGCACTGAGACCGTCATTGCGAAAGGGGTGAAAGGTCAGCTTCACATACACTGTGACCCACTGTCATGGGGTTAAATGTCAACTTTGCACACATAGTGACCTCCACAGTCAGGGTTGAAAGGTCAGTATACACACATGACCTCTACCATCAGGGGGTGAAAGGTCAGGAAACACAAAGCGACCTCCACACAGTGGGGTGAAAGGTCAGGAAACACAGAGACCTCCACCGTCAGGGGGTGAAAGGTCAGTATACACACAGTGACCTCTACCAGCAGGGGGTGAAAGGTCAGTTTCACATACACTGTGACCCACTGTCATGGTGTTAAAGGTTAACTTTGCACACACAGAGATCTCCACGGTCAGGGGTGAAAGGCCAGTATCACACACAGTGCCTTCCACTGTCAGGGGGTGAAAGGTCAGTATACACAGTGACCTCTACTGTCAGGGGGTGAAAGGTCAGAATACATACAATGACCTTCACCATAAGAGGGTGAAAGGTCAGTATCACATAGTGGCCTCCACCACCAGGGGACAAAAGGGGTCAGGAAGAAACAAGACCTGTAATGGACACTCTAACGCCAAAGGGAGGGGGGTGAAAGGTCATTCTTTGACCCCATGACGTGTAGAAGGTGTGAAGAAGATGATGAGCCTGTGAACAAGGGCCATGGTGCCATTATGAAAGGAGGGGACAAGCAGACAGTGTCCTACCAGACGGTGAACTGTTGTGGGTGGCCACCATCGAAGCCAGGCTCCCAGGAGACATTGACTGCAAACACATCCGGCCTCACCGTCAGGTTGGTGACAGCGTGGGGGCTGGTTCCTATAGCAATGGACCAAGGTCACTGAGGTCAGAGGTTGAACCTTTGGGAGGCCACACTCCCTGAACACAACATCCCCTCACCCCCCCAAACTGTGGGACCCCTCACCCCCTTCCCCCCCAAACTGTGGGACCCCTCACCCCTCCCCCTCAAACTGTGGGACCCCTCACCCCTCCCCCTCAAACTGTGGGACCCCTCACCCCCTTCCCCCCTCAAACTGTGGGACCCCTCACCCTCATCCCCCTCAAACTGTGGGACCCCTCACCCCTCCCCCTCAAACTGTGGGACCCCTCACACCCTTCCCCCCTCAAACTGTGGGACCCCTCACCCCCTTCCCCCCTCAAACTGTGGGACCCCTCACTCCCCTCACCCCCTCAAACTGTGGGACCCCTCACCCCCTTCCCCCCTCAAACTGTGGGACCCCTTCCCCTCAAACTGTGGGACCCCTCACTCCCCTTCCCCCTCAAACTGTGGGACACCTCACCCCCTTCCCCCCTCAAACTGTGGGACCCCTCACCCCCTTTCCCCTCAAACTGTGGGACCCCTCACCCCTTCCCCTCAAACTGTGGGACCCCTCACACCCTTCCCCCTCAAACTGTGGGACCCCTCACCCCCTTCCCCCCTCAAACTGTGGGATCCCTCACCCTCATCCCCCTCAAACTGTGGGACCCCTCACCCTCATCCCCCTCAAACTGTGGGACCCCTCACTCCCCTCACCCCCTCAAACTGTGGGACCCCTCACCCCCTTCCCCCCTCAAACTGTGGGACCCCTTCCCCTCAAACTGTGGGACCCCTCACTCCCCTTCCCCCTCAAACTGTGGGACACCTCACCCCCTTCCCCCCTCAAACTGTGGGACCCCTCACCCCCTTTCCCCTCAAACTGTGGGACCCCTCACCCCTTCCCCTCAAACTGTGGGACACCTCACCCCCTTCCCCCCTCAAACTGTGGGACCCCTCACCCCCTTTCCCCTCAAACTGTGGGACCCCTCACTCCCCTTCCCCCTCAAACTGTGGGACACCTCACCCCCTTCCCCCCTCAAACTGTGGGACCCCTCACCCCCTTTCCCCTCAAACTGTGGGACCCCTCACCCCTTCCCCTCAAACTGTGGGACCCCTCACACCCTTCCCCCTCAAACTGTGGGACCCCTCACCCCCTTCCCCCCTCAAACTGTGGGACCCCTCACCCTCATCCCCCTCAAACTGTGGGACCCCTCACTCCCCTTCCCCCTCAAACTGTGGGACACCTCACCCCCTTCCCCCCTCAAACTGTGGGACCCCTCACCCCCTTTCCCCTCAAACTGTGGGACCCCTCACCCCTTCCCCTCAAACTGTGGGACCCCTCACACCCTTCCCCCTCAAACTGTGGGACCCCTCACCCCCTTCCCCCCTCAAACTGTGGGACCCCTCACCCTCATCCCCCTCAAACTGTGGGACCCCTCACCCCTCCCCCTCAAACTGTGGGACCCCTCACCCCTCCCCCCCAAACTGTGGGACCCCTCACCCCCTCCCCCCCAAACTGTGGGACCCCTCACTCCTCCCCCCCAAACTGTGGGACCCCTCACCCCCTTCCCCCCCAAACTGTGGGACCCCTCACCCCTCCCCCTCAAACTGTGGGACCCCTCACCCCTCCCCCTCAAACTGTGGGACCCCTCACCCCCTTCCCCCCTCAAACTGTGGGACCCCTCACCCCTCCCCCCCAAACTGTGGGACTCCTCACCCCCTTCCCCCCCAAACTGTGGGACCCCTCACCCCCTTCCCCCCCAAACTGTGGGACCCCTCACTCCCCTTCCCCCCCAAACTGTGGGACCTCTCCCCGTCCCCAGACCATGTGAGCCTCAGGGTGTGAGCAGGGGGAGTCTGACCTGTCACCCACACCGTGGTGCTGGTGCTGATCTCCGTCAGGTTGTCCCGCGCCTTGCACACCCACGTTCCGTGGTGTTCCTTCCTGACGCTCCGGAAGAACAGCGTCCCATCCTCAAGGACCTGGAACTGTCTGGGGCGGGTGTCCCCCTCCTGGGAGATCAGGGAGCAGCCTGGTTACAAACAGGAGTCTCTTCCTCGGCCTGCTCTCCCTCCGTCTCCTTCTTCTCCCACTGCCTCAGGTCTCTCTCCCAATCTCTGTCTACCCCCTCCATCTCAGTCTCTCCATGTCAACCTTGATCCCACCTTGTCGGTCTCCTTGTGCTGACTATCTCTCTCTCTTTGTCTCTCTCTCTCTTTCTCTTCTCTCTCTCTCTGTGTCTCTCTCTCTCTCTGTCTCTCTCTCTCTCTCTCTCAGTCTGTCTGTCTGTCTCTCTCTCTGTCTGTCTGTCTCTCTCTGTGTCTGTCTCTGGCTTTGTCTCTCTGTCTCTCTCTCTGTCTCACTCTGTCTCTCTCTCTCTGTCTCTCTTTGTCTCTCTCTCTCTCTCTTTCTCTTCTCTCTCTCTCTGTCTTTCTTTGTCTCTCTCTCTCTCTCTGTCTCTGTCTCTCTCTCTCCGCCTCTCTCTCTCTGTCTGTCTGTCTCTCTCTCTGTCTGTCTCTGGCTTTGTCTCTCTGTCTCTCTCTCTCTGTCTCTCTCTCTCTCTCTCTCCCTGCCGCTCTCTCTCTGTCTGTCTGTCTCTCTCTGTGTCTGTCTCTCTCTTTGTCTCTCTCTCTCTCTCTCTTTGTTTCTCTCTCTCTCTGTCTGTCTCTCTCTCTCTCTGCCTCACTCTGTCTGTCTCTCTCTCTCTGTCTTTCTGTCTCTCTCTCTCTCTCAGACTGTCTCTTTCACTCTCTCTGTCTCTCTCTCTCTCTCTCTCTCTGTCTCCCTCACTCTCTCTGTCTGTCTGTCTCGCTCTCTGTCTCTCTCTGTCTCTGTCTCTGTCTCTCTCTCTCTCTCTCCCTCTCTCTCTCTCCAGTAATGATGTTCTTTCCCTCTTCCTATCCCTGGTGTTGTAAAAAAACTTTTGTGTTTTTCGAAATGTCTCAAAAATGTGGCTTAACCAAGCTGGCTGCAGCATGTCACAGTTGGGAACTGGGGACTCAATATGAACAAAATGAATCAGGAGCAAAGGAGCTGTTTACAAGCGATCCGATTGGTTCTCAGCTGACCCGTCCAGATTGGGACTGGAGATGAGACACCGAAACACAGGCTAAAGACAGAGAGAGAGAGAGAGACAGACAGAAGTAAAATCATAGCCTCACAGAGATGTACAGCAACAGAAAAAAACCCTTCGGCCCAACCCGTCCATGCCGACCAGATATCCCACCTCAATCTAGTCCCACCTGCCAGCACCCGGCCCGTATCCCCCCAAACCCTTCCTATTCATATACCCATCCAGATGCCTCTTAAATGCTGTCATTGTACCAGCCTCCACCACTTCCTCTGGCAGCTCATTCCACACAAAATCATTCTGCTCTCACCTGAAAACAATGTCCTCCTGCTCTGGACTCGCCCACTCAAGGGACTGCTATTCTCTATAATACACACAGGGACTGCTATTCTCTATAATACACACAGGGACTGGTATTCTCTGTAATACACACAGGGACTGCTATTCTCTATAATACACACAGGGACTGCTATTCTCTATAATACACACAGGGACTGGTATTCTCTGTAATACACACAGGGGCTGCTATTCTCTATAATACACACAGGGGCTGCTATTCTCTATAATACACACAGGGACTGGTATTCTCTGTAATATACACAGGGACTGCTATTCTCTGTAATATACACAGGGACTGATATTCTCTATAATACACACAGGGACTGCTATTCTCTATAATACACACAGGGACTGCTATTCTCTGTAATATACACAGGGACTGCTATTCTCTATAATACACACAGGGACTGCTATTCTCTGTAATATACCCAGGGACTGCTATTCTCTATAATACAAACAGGGACTGCTATTCTCTGTAATATACACAGGGACTGCTATTCTTTATAATATACACAGGGACTGCTATTCTCTATAATATACACAGGGACTGGTATTCTCTGTAATATACACAGGAACTGGTATTCTCTATAATACATACAGTGATTGCTATTCTCTATAAGACACCCCGGGACAGCTATTCTGTATAATATATACAGGGACTGTTATTCTCTATAAAACACGCAGGGATTGCTATTCTATATAATATACACAAAGACTGCTATTCTCTATCATATACACAGGGACTGCTATTCTCTGTAACATACAAAGGGACTGCTATTCTTTATAATAAACACAGTGACTGCTCTTCTCTGTGATATACACAGGGACTGCGATTCTCTATAATACACACAGGGACTGCTATTCTCTATAATACACACAGGGACTGCTATTCTCTATAATACACACAAGGACTGCCATTCTCTATAATACACACAGGGACTGCTATTCTCTATAATACACACAGGGACTGCTATTCTCTATAATACACACAGGGACTGCTAATTTCGATAATATACACAGGGTCTGCTAATCTCTATAATACTCACTGGGTCTGCTAACCTCTATAATACACACAGGGACTGCTATTCTGTATAATACACACAGGGACTGCTATTCTCTACAATATACACAGGGACTGCTATTTCCTATAATATAGAGAGTGACTAGTATTCTCTACAATACATACATGGACAACTATTCTCCATAATACACACAGACCCTGCTCTTCTCTATAATATACACAGGGACTGCTATTCTCTGTAATACACACAGGGACTGCTATTCTCTATCATACACATGGGGACTGCTATTCTCTATAATATACACAGGGACTGCTATTCTCTATAATACATACAGTGATTGCTATTCTCTATAATAGACATAGGGACTGCTATTCTCTACAATATACACAGGGACTGCTATTTCCTATAATATAGAGAGGGACTAATGCTATTCTCTGTAGTACACACAGGGACTGGTATTCTCTATAATACACACTGGGTCTGCTATTCTCTATGATACACACAGGGACTACTATTCTCTATAATACACACATGGACTGCTATTCTCTATAATACACACAAGGACTGTCATTATCTATGATGTACACAGGGACTGTTATTCCCTATAACACACACAGGGACTGCTACTCTCTATAATACACAGAGGGACTGTTATTCTCTATAATATACACAGGGACTGCTATTCTCTATAATACACACAGGGACTGCCATTCGCTATGATATACACAGGAAATATTCTCAAGAATAAACACAGGGACTGGTATTCTCTAAAATACACACAGGGATTGCTATTGTCTATAATACACACAGGGTCTGCTAATCTCTGTAATATGCAAAGGGACTGCTATTCTCTATAATACACACAGGGACTGCTATTATCTATAATACACACAGGGACTGCTATTATCTATAATACACACAGGGACTGCTATTCTCTATAATATACACAGGGACTGCTATTCTCTATAATACATACAGTGATTGCTATTCTCTATAATAGACATAGGGACGGCTATTCTCTACAATATACACAGGGACTGCTATTTCCTATAATATAGAGAGGGACTAATGCTATTCTCTGTAGTACGCACAGGGACTGGTATTCTCTATAATACACACTGGGTCTGCTATACTCTATGATACACACAGGGACTACTATTCTCTATAATACACACAGGGACTGCTATTCTCTGTAATACACACAGGGACTGCTATTCTCTATCATACAGACAGGGACTGCTATTCTCTATAATACGCACGGGGACTGCTAATCTTGTAATTTACGCAGGGACTGCTATTCTCTGTAATATACACAGGGACTGCTATTCTCTGTAATACACACAGGGACTGCTATTCTCTATAATTTACACAGGGACTGCTATTCTCTATGATACACACAGCGACTGCTATTCTCTATAATACACGCAGGGACTGCTATTCTCTATAATACACACAGGGATTGCTATTCTCTATAAAACACACTGGGACTGCTATTCTCTATAATACACACTGGGACTGCTATTCTCTATAATACACACAGGGGCTGGTATTCTCTGTAATACACACAGGGACTGCTATTCTCTATAATACACACTGGGACTGCTATTCTCTATAATACGCACAGGGACTGCTATCCACTATAATACATACAGGGACTGCTATTCTCTATAATATACACAGGGACTGTTATTCTCTATAATACACACAGAGACTGCTATTATCTATAATACACACAGAGACTGCTATTCTCTATAATACACTCAGGGACTGCTATTCTTTGTAATACACACAGGGACTGCTATTCTCTGTAATACACACAGGGACTGCAATTCTCGATAATACACACAGGGACTGCTATTCTCTATGATACACACAGGGACTGTTATTCTCTGTAATACACACAGGGACTGCTATTCTCTATAATACACACAGGGACTGCTATTCTCAATAACATACACAGGGACTGTTATTCTCTGTAATACACACAGGGACTGCTATTCTTTATAATACACACAGGGACTGCTAATCTCCAGAATAAACACAGGGACTGGCATTCTCTACAATATACACAGGGACTGGTATTCTCTATAATACACACAAGGGCAGCTAGTTTCTATAATACACACAGGAACTGCCATTCTCTATAATATACACAGGGACTGCTATTCTCTATAATACACTCAGGCCCTGCTATTTTCTATAATACAAACAGGGACTGCTATTCACTATAATACGCACAGGGACTGCTATTCTCTATAATACACACAGGGACTACTATTCTCTATAATACATACACGGACTGCTCATCTCTACAATACTCACAGGGACTTCTATTGTGTATAATATACACATGGACTGGTATACGCTATAATACACACAGGGACTGCTATTCTCTATAATACACACAGGGACTGCTATTCTCTATAATATACACAGGGACTGCTATTCTCTATAATACACACAGGGACTGCTATTCTCTATGATACACACAGCGACTGCTATTCTCTATAATACACACAGGGACTGCCATTCTCTATAATACACACAGGGACTGCGATTCTCTACAATACACACAGGGACTGCTATTCTCTATAATACACGTAGGGACTGATATTCTCTGTAATACACACAGGGACTGC